>NC_089274.1:33919243-33950327 GCF_963678975.1 Dysidea avara
TAACCATGCTTTTCGTAAATAACCATGCTTTGTGTAAATAACCATGCTTTTCTTAAATAACCATGCTTTTCATAAATAACCATGCTTTTGTAAATAACCATGCTCTTGTAAATAACCATGCAATGTATGTAAATAACCATTAAAAACACAATGTCTAAAAAAAGTGGAGTTTTGGCACAAATGGCACCCCATACAGAACTCTCTGCATGGTGGTTTCTTTGTAACTTAACACTCTACAAAGTGACTTCTTCTAGCTGATCTCTGTACAGGGTGAATTGTTTGCAGCTGAACTATCTACAAGGTAACTCTTCTTCTAGCTGATCTCTCTACAGGGTGATTTGTTTGTAGCTGAACAATCTACAAGGTAACTTCTTCTAGCTGATCCCTCTACAGGGTGATTTGTTTGTAGCTGAATTTTGACAGGTGATTTGTTTGCAGCTGAGCTCTTTACAGAATGATTTCTTTGTAGCTGAAATCTCTATAAGGTGAATTCTTCTAGCTGATTTTTCTACAGAGTGATTTGTTTGTAGCTGAACTTTCTACAAGGAAACTTCTTCTAGCTGATCTCTCTACAGGGTGATTTGTTTGTAGCTGAATTTTCTACAGGGTGACTTGTTTGCAGCTGAACTCTCTACATGGTGGTTTCATTGTAGCTGAAATCTCTACAAGGTGAATTATTCTAGCTCATCTTTCTACAGAGTGATTTGTTTATAGCTGAACTCTCTACAAGGAAACTTCTTCTAACTGATCTCTATACAGGGTGAATTGTTTGTTGCTGAACTGTCTACAAGGTAACTTCTTCTAGCAGATCTCTCTACAGGGTGATTTGTTTGTAGCTGAATTCTGTATGGGTGATTTGTTTGCAGCTGAACTCTTTACAAAATAGTTCCTTTGTAGCTGAACTCTCTACAAGGTAACTTCTTCTCACTGATCTTTCTACTGGGCGATTTGCTTGTAAATGAATTTTCTACAGGGTGATTTGTTAGCAGCTAACTCTCTACATGGTGGTTTCTTTGTTGCTGAACTCTCTACAAGGTGAATTTTTCTAGCTAATCTCTCTACAGGGTAATTTAAAATAGTTCCTTCGTAGCTGAACTCTCTACAAGGTAACTTCCTCTAGCTGATCTTTCTACTGGGCGATTTGTTTGTAGCTGAATTTTCTACAGGGTGATTTTTTGCAGCTGAATTCTCTACATGGTGGTTTCTTTGTTGCTGAACTCTCTACAAGGTGAATTCTTCTAGCTAATCTCTCTACAGGGTAATTTGTTTGTAACTGAACTCAGTACAAGGTGCTTTTTTGTAGGTGATCTCACTGCAGGTTGATTTGTTCGTAGCTGAACTCACCAAAGGGTGATTTGCCTGTAGCTAAACTCCTTACATTGTGTCTAGTTTCTAGCTGATTTCTCTACAGGGTGGGTGATTTGTTTGTAGCTGATCTCTCTACAAAGTGATTTGTTTGTAGGTGATCTCACTGCAGGTTGATTTGTTCGTAGCTGAACTCACTAAAGGGTGATTTGCTTGTAGCTAAACTCCTTACATTGTGTCTAGTTTCTAGCTGATCTCTCTACAGGGTGGGTGATTTGTTTGTAGCTGATCTCTCTACAAGGTGATTTGTTTGTAGCTGATCTCTCTGCAGGTTGATTTGTTTGTAGCTGAACTCTCTACAGGGTGATTTGTTTCTAGCTTATCTCTCTACAGGTTGATTTGTGTGTAACTGATCTCTCTACAAGCTGATGTGTTTCTAGCTGATCTCTCTGCAGGTTGATTTGTTTCTAGCTGATCTCTCTAAAAGTTGATTTGTTTGTTGCTGATCACTATAAAGGTTGATTGATTTGCAGCTGAACTCTCTGCAAAGTGTTTTGTTTGTAGCTGATCTCTCTACAGGGTGATTTTGTTTGTAGCTGACCTCTCTTCAGGGTGATTTGTTTCTAGCTGATCACTCTACAGGGTGATTTACTTGTAGCTGAACTCCTTGCATTGTGTCTAGTTTCTAGCTGATGTCTCTACAGGGTGATTTTTTGTAGCTGAACTCTCTACAGGGTGATTTGTTTCTAGCTTATCTCTCTACAGGTTGATTTGTGTATAACTGATCTCTCTACAAGTTGATTTGTTTGTTGCTGATCTCTCTAAAGGTTGATTTGTTTGTAGCTGAACTCCCTGCAAAGTGTTTTGTTTGTAGCTTATAACATATTCCAAATTAAATAAGAAATCATAATTTTGAGGTAAAGTGCTGGAAGGAATTTTACACTTGTGTAGGAAGCATGATTCCTACATGTGTAGAGCTTTGTTGAGAATTTTTTGCAGAATTCTGTAGGAAATATTCCCACACTGTTGAATTTTGTTAGAAAGATTCCTACACATGGCACAAAGTGTAAGACATCTCTTGCAGTGTCGGAATAATTCCCACAAGTGTAGGAATCATTTCTACAAGTGTAGGAATTTTTCTTACAAATGTAGGAATAATTCCTACACTTGTAGGAATTATTCCTACACAACATGTCATGTGTAGGAATCTTTCTTACAACATTCAACATTATGGGAATATTTCCTACAAAATTTCTTAATGTTGCCCTACACGTGTAGGAACCATGCTTCTTACACAAGAGTAAAATTAGGTAGCTACATCACAGAAAATTTGCTGTGGTTTGACTTGCTACATCTTAAAGTTTTGGTCTCTTATTTAGTTTGGAACATGTTTTATCTCTCTACAGGGTAATTTGTTTGTAGCTGAACTCTCTTCGGTGTGACTTGTAATGTTTTGAATCTCTACAGTGATATATTTGTAGCTTAACTCTCCACAGGGTGACTTGCTTCTTGCTGAACTGTCTATAAGATTAACTGTTTGCAGCTGAACTACTCCCTAAAGAATAACTTGTAATGTAATAGAATTCTATAATGGAGTAAATAAATTAGCCGAATGCTCTATTAGGGTGACTGTTCTATTAGAGTATCTCGATCTCGCATTTGTTACACGGAGTTGGCTTTCGAATCATAACTCAGTGGTTTGTAATCTGATTCTTTTATACTACTGCAAGAACTTTCTATGTTAATTATTCCAGCTATACACTGATTTTCAGCTCATTGCTCTAAACGGTTTGCCTAGTAGGCGTGACATCTAATACTTTTTATTTATAAAAATCGATCGAGTAATTGTGACACAGGTTGGGTTTTGTGTCATATCTCCGTGATCTTTATCTCAATTCCTTTCAAACCACCAAAAGTCACTCCTACGATGGTTACTCCATCTACATAGCACTTTTCAACTTCCATGAAGCGGTTTGCCCTGTAGGCGTGACAACAAATCGATCTTGTTTTACGCGAATAATCGGTCATAACTCCTGAACTCTTCATCGGATTTGCACCAAATTTGATGCTAGGATTCGCTCCCTTTCTGTGTGCCAAATTTCAAGGCGATCGGAGTACGCGTTTGCATTTTATAGCAATTTCTGCATGTGTGCGAAAACATGAAGAAGAAAAAAAACCAAAGAAAAAAAATCGAAACTTTGGCAGCTTGTAACTCAGAAATGGCTGGAGCAAATTCCTTCAAATTTGGAATGTAGACTCCCCTGGCTGGCGGGAAACTCTGTAGCAACTTTGGATCCAATCGGATAAGGGATTACCAAGATATAAAGGTGTGAAAATGACATTTTCTTTCTTCCTGTAAATATACCCACGGTGTGGTGTACCAGCTTCTTGGGCCACACGACACACTACCGTGTCTTGATTCTTCAAAATATTATGTTATACGTCAATGGAGACAGGTAAAGTTGACATACGGCCAGATGTGGCATGGTTGACACAAGTATATTATGCACATGTGCAACAGCAAAAAGGAGGCAGATTATGGTTGTGAGATAAATTGCACTGTAAGTAAACTGCATAGAATACTTCTTTGAAGTGCAAGGCATCTTTGTAAGTAGTTATTTGGGATTCTGTTGTCTGGTTTTTACATGTTATGTGAACAAAAACAACATAGTCAACCTCCTTTAGTTAGATATATGGTTATTAAGTATGTAGTTCTGTGTATTGGATGGTTAGTGTGACACAAATCGGCACTTCAGCTAGTGGTCGTATGGAGTATTTGTGAAAAACAAAGAGTGCTCACACATGCTACAAATAGACTTACCAGTTGCATCCTGTGAAGTTAAGGTCTTACCCCCAACCACTAAAAGACACACAATATAATATTTTTGAGAATACTGCACTCGATTGAAAAAATATTTACAGATACACGTACGTATATGTACAATGCTGAGAAACTAGTTATCTATCACCTTGCAATACTAATGGTTATTTCACACAGGAGAAGAATTTTTTTTGCTAGAATATGGTTCTAATACCTATCTGGAATACATTGTTTAAAAAGCTAAATGGCTAGAGCTAGCTAAGGTACTATCAAAAGCATCAAACCTGAAATATTATATAGCATTCAAAAATTCATTACTTAATTCTTTTGCCAGTAGAGTCTGTAAACTCTTTTGCTGTAGATGCACGCTTACAATCAGAAGAGTTGTTAGCTGTGTATCAAACAGAATAGAAAGGGGATAACGTATCAATTTACAAAATAATGTACAAAGTGGTGGCAGATACAAGGGGCTTCTAAAAATTTAACAATACAATCTAAAATGCATTATAGCTAAGGAATGATGGGTCGGGACATGCTCCCTGAACTCTGAGATCAGATTTTAATTACAATCACAACACTTTAAACTGTGACATAAACTAGCTGTAGGGTATTTTACTAGGGACCTGTTAGAAGGCTAAAGCCTGTAAATACAGGGAGTCAGAAACATGTAACTAAAATGTGAAGAATGCAAAAAAAATCCTAGACTCAGTGGTGACTTGTTCCCCGAAACATGATGTGTTCTAGTATTTATCTTTAATGGAATGCAGTTATTTCATTGCTCCATTCAAATACCTTATTGTTTTAATGACTTGGGAAGTGAAAAGTAAAGTGCTGCTGAGAGGTTTAATAGCTATGAATAATGGATGTATAGTTTGGTGCAACTGTATTCAAATGTATGGTTGTTTGCTATTAAATTGCCAACATAACTAGTCACTAAGCTAAACTTGAATAAGGTTCCACCAAAACTACAGAAACTCATCTAGATCCACCACTGATACACATTTCTGTACTATAAACTGATCAACATGCTAAGTGCTTTGTGTCATTACATTCTGTAACTTACACATTATGTGCAGCTTGAACTCAGTTGGCTACAGTATCATAAAACAAATGATAATATACACATAAATAAAATGCCAAAGTAAGTCACCATTACTAGCAGGTACAAATAGTATTCTGCATGCAAAAATAGTGCACAAATGGCACAAAAATTTAATAAGAGTGAGACATTTACCGACAAATGTGATTGCTTCACTAAAGAGTAAGTTAAGGAACCACACTTATGTTAAATTTCATTATAATTATTCTGATGGAAACTAACCGTTTTGTCCAGTTGTAGTGTGCTCTTGAGTACTTCATGTCTCTCAATACTCTTGCCAAACATCTGGAACACACCATTGTAATAATACAACACATGTATGATATATATTTCGTGCACTGAAACAAGCAATCAAAACAAGACAACATCAATATACACTAATGTTACATGCATGCATACACATATGTTACGTATATTTAACACTACAAGATACCCTCATATTTGAAGCACTAAAGTGTCTACTGTACCTGGATTATATAAGGCTCCAGTTCTTTCTGGTATCCCTGGTTAACAGGATTGAGCATGACACCAAGAGCTACCTTGTATACTTGATCAAGCTATATAGATAACAAACAATAATGGATGTTTGATCTCAATCCAAGAAGCTAAAGCATAACAGCTATTGTAAATTGTTTACTCATTAGCTCATGACTCGTTGCTTTGAGTTAGTAGGATTTGTGCTACAGGTTATAAAATATTACCTAGATCAGTATCAGGAGAGCATGGGACTGAGATGCATACTTTTAAAATAGAACAGACACTATTTTAATAGTTTCTGTAGTAAAAAATGATAATATAATTCTACTGTACAATTTATACAAATCTGTCTACACTAAATCATAAACACAAGTGAATAAGTATATTTTAAAACCCTTCATTTACTAAAGCACAGGAAAAGTAAAGGGGCTCTGTCTATACTTTTCAGATGAGAGGTCCCCATATTTCTGCTCCTACATAAAGATATATAAAAGGTTGGCTCAGAGAGTTTATAAAGGGAAATTAATAACATCGTAAAATGGGGGAGCAAGACAATGGAAGGTCAAAGATCAACATATTTATGAACTTTCAAGACTCACACATGGCCTGGAAAAGACAATGCTGCATATTCACAAAGCATTTTGTGCTCATTCCATACCACCAGAGCCATGTAAAACATTACTACAAGTCACCATACAGAAGCTTGAGCACACACTTAAAAAGTGAGAGCAAGAATGGATAAAACAGACTTTATAGATAAGTATGTATTGTAGCTAAACAATTGTTCTTATCTCAATCATGAGGTATATAGGTTTATGTTCAGCCAGTTACACATGTAAATCCCATGCTAATGCACTTTATCTTCATCTCACTTCATTTACGGTTGGTCGCTTCCCATCACCACCAAACGGGTACAATGAGTCAGTGATCTTTGTCACAGGTTGAGCTTCCCTCCACACATCAGTGGATGGGTTAAGTGGTAACATTGTGTCCAACTGTCCAAGTTGTTTTTTACTGCAGACACCAACCATGTTCTGTAACAGAAACTTCCATCATATGTCAATACAATACATACATAGTGTACATGTAATGATACATACTGCTATTAATTGTGACCAGAATCCCACATGTTAGCGCAAGCCTAATTTTACAGTATAATGCAATAAATGCAATAGGTGAAATATTTACAAAATCAAAAAACATCTGTAAATTTTTTGAGCGCTTGTTTCACAATGAAGGAAGGCGATAACAGCATAAAACACGGTAGCATCGTGATCCCCAGGGGTTTGAAAATCTTTGTTTCATTGTCAGTACTCACAAGGAGATGGAAGATATGTGTGTTAGTCTGCCTCACGTTGGACGAGCGCTTCACTGTAGTTTTTTTTTAACGTTTTTACCTTCGCCCTAATCGTAGGAAGGGCCTGGAAGACAAAACCTATTTAGCAACGGATTCACCTGTTCATGTAGAACCCAATGGTGTAAGGTGTATCTCAGTTTTTAGGGCTGTAACTTTGAAAGTTCTGGCTTCTATAGCTGAAACTTCAGTTGACCATTCCTTTGGCTGTCTAGATAAAGAAAAGTAATAAAATGGAATTGGAAAATGTGGTAACATATGGGATTCTTGCAGATCCAGTCACAGTTGGTTTCTGCATTAGGCCTGCGTCAAATATGCCAGCATAATAAAAAGCATAATAGGCTAGTTTAGTACTATGCCAGCATAATGCTAGGTGGATATTTCAAACTATGGGGCTTAATTCCATAAAAATTCCCTAATAGAGCGAAACTGCAAGACTCAAATACATTGTGCACAGCTCCTTAGTTTAACCCTTAAACGCGCAAAGGCCATTATAGTGGCCCTCACGCATGGCAGTAAACAAAGCGCTGTAACTTCCGAACCATTGTCCCTATGGCTACGCAACTCCCATCATTTAATTCGTGATGTAATAGCGAATGAAATGATATGTAGGGTTTTACCCTACACTGAAACACAGGGCCAAAACTCGCCATGAAACTAACTTTTTACGAAATGAACACATAAAACTGTTTACATACCTTTGGAAAAGACTCGTACCTCCTTCCCAGTTCATTCTATTGTTCTGCAATAAACGCCGATCGATTCGCCATTCAATTATGCCTCAGGCCATATATGGGTCACGTGACTCAGCCAATTACAAATATGGCTGCCACCGGAAGGAATACGAAATCGCGAAAAGTCAAGACGCTGTTCTTCATCGCTTCATAACAAGTGAGCACCTGTTGTTACAGTGGTTATTTAAACTTCCCCTGATAGCCTATTGAATAAACTTTCTATTTATATAAGGTGTTAGGCTAATTCAGTTTAGCAAACTCTCACCACCTTCAATATAAAACCAATTTTGCATTTCTCAAAACCTGCGTGCGCGTTTAAGGGTTAATAGAACAGTCAGTTTGCAGTGAAATGCTCTAATAGAGCATTCACTGATTGAAATGTTCCAAGATAATTTTGCTAACCTAGGACCATAATGCAAGCATAATGGGAACACTGAAGAGAGCATAATAGGTGAAATTTTTAGGAAATTCCTGAAAACATTTTGGGCAAAATTTATCAGGCCTATTCTGCATTATAATTTGCAAGAGCAAAAGGTAATTGTACAGATTCAGGCTATACATAGATTAACCAAAGAGTAATACAAGCAAACTTTATCCATAGATACTCTTGCATGCAAACATGGGTGTGGCTCAACTTCTAGTATTTTTATGCTGTAATAATGTTTTGCTGTAATAGAGTGGTCATGCAACATTCAATACTATTCCCATGTTGTTCTCCACTTCTTTTTCTTTACCAGCAATGATCCATTCCTGAGGACTTACACTTCTTATTGTCACTGTCAAGCAAGATGCTATAATCAATGCACATGATCCAATGCACAATCTGGGGATATTTTATGACAAAACATGACCTAGATGACCCAACCCGGTTTCAACCCTACTTTAGCTTTTCCTGTACATTATATTGACATGTGATGTAGCCTGCTGTATACTAACATAGTACACTATTTGCATGTACAGTGTGAACATACTCTTGTATGAGTTTATAAGTACCTTTCCTTCACCATAAATTTTATCCAGAGCATCACGAGCACTTGTCCTGATCTTCTGATCTTCTTGTTCTTCAGTATCCATAATGTCTGCAACATTTCTAATAGAACAGACAACAGTTTGAAATGAAATAATAATGGTAACGGATCAGGAGAACCTAGTCACCATATCGCTTTTTAAAATATGTGGCATTTTATTTCTTTTCCAGCAAGAGGCCAACAGTTAACCAAGAACACCTAAACCTACCAATATCTACCTATTAACTTTGATAATACAGATCGAGCCAGTGTGACAATTCAATAACCTTTAATATCCTTTTGAAGTTATATAAACAATGATGTTATAGGTGTGGGAAGTACACATCCTTTGATGTCATATTGATGTGATGTAAGGCCACAATAATTACATGTCTCATGACCTTAGTAGCACTACAATAAACTCATAGCTGCACATATTTCATCCCTGTTGGCAAATACTGAGCATATAATCTGTAATTGATTTATACCAGTTAGCAAGTTTTAATGTTTTTTTGAAGAGTTGAAATTATAATTTGTGTGAGAAAGCCAGGAACCACTGTTTGCAAATATTTGTGCACAGTTGCATTTACAGAAATTTATCTGTCTACTTTCTGATTCCACCTCATCATTGAAACAGTACAAGTTCAATTAAAACAGTACAATATCCTACCTACCCATGGGGAAACCCACCACCAGTCAGTCTGCTGGCAATATACAATATGATCCAGTACACTGCTTAATCACAAAGGTTAGTTTCAGTATGAGCTAATATACAATTTATCCCTGTATCAACAATGGCACGGTCAACCGAGCATTCCAGACACGATGCTGGCCACATATCAGTGACGTCTGTCAAAATGAATCTGCCAAACAATTACACCCACCTACATACCCGCAGAATGTAGTATGTCAACCAGTCTAATGACCACATGATCCAACTAGCCGTCATATCCGCTATGACCACAAAGGTCAGCCGAACTGAGCATTCTACGTAAATAGTTTATGGCGAAACCTTTATATAATGCCCATTGCTGTCAACAAATTAACTGGTTTCAACCCTATTTTACACAGAATGTGGTGGAGCCTCTCTACTGCATCATACAATTTAATGATCTAGCCTGATAACAATCTTGCTGGATCTGATCCAATTTACACATTCAGCTATAACACTGCTATATACGTAGCAGTTACTTAGCTCTGCAACGCTAGCTCTTCAACTTGCGTAGCTATTGTGAACTCTCGAAATGTGCTAGCTATCAATGCAGCTACTACGGGGCGTTACTGAAGTGTGAAAGACCTCGCGTGTACTCTGAGTTACAGCATGTTTCACTGAGTTACTCACTCATTAGCCTCCAGTGCTTCTTGTACTTTCTTCGTACTGGTGGCGGCCCCCACCAGATTACAACACTGGTCGTAAATATCACCGCCAAATTCGCCAACTGCACCAGCTGAAGTGGTCAAAAAACTCGTCACCAATGATCCGCCTTTCCCCACAACATTTCCAGTAGCATAAATAGCGTCAGAGACACCAGCGAGGCTCTTTTCAGCTAGCTCCTCTGCCTTCTTTTTTGCAGCAGACAAGAATTCCATCGCCACTTTTCAAGAATTAAGGCGTGGCTTAGAGAACAAACAACAGATCAAAAATGACAAACATGCCGTACAAAAAATGTGTGGTATTCCATTACCGGATGCAATTTTTTTGCTAGTTTTGAGAAATATGTTTGGCCGGTCTGTTCCTTTATGGATCCATATATAGTCTGGTACAGTGAAATCTCATTAAAAGGGCTACCTATATGGGACCCATGATAAGTGGCCCTATTACTGAGGTGGCCCTATTACCGGAAAACCTCATTAGTGGCCTTATTTATTGAGGTTTTCAACCAACCAGCAACTGCCTAGTTGCTGTAACATTGATCTAAACACATTTATCACAGAGAAAGGTAGAACACACAATGTAGCTACAAACAAAAAAAACATTAGCTACTTGAGACATACGTAGCTAATGGTCAGAAATGCATAAAGTATACCACCAGAATAATGGTACAGCTTTCAGTAGTTAAAATATGCATGAGCAACAACTTTTGCAGTGATACCTTGAATACCTGCTCAGCTCAGTGGCCTCTTTACTAAAGGAACATTGTATTAGTTTTACTAGTTTGGTTCTGTAGTAGCTATGTGGCCACTGCATGGCCTCAATAATGAGGTGCAGTGGCTCTGTTAATGAAAATTAAATATATGTAATGTAATATACATTTGGACTTGCTGGACTGGCCACTACAATGAGGTGACCACTAAGTGAGGTTTCACTGTAGTATTGAATTTTCCACAATGAATTACCTGGTGGATATATATATATAGATGGCATTGAGGAGGCTTTATTGAATAAGAACTTGAATTATGTATCCTGCCATATTGAAAAACTCTAATTAATTGACCAACTGTCTTGACTAAGAACATAGATATAAAAATTAATATTTATAAGTTTGTGTGGCTGTGGGCACATGTTACCTGCAGGCCTTGCTTCCTTTTTTATTTTATTCATTTATTAAGGCTTTATAGCACAAGTGCTGAAGGTCTGTAGGACACCTGGTCCTACAGCCTGTTTAAAGTTGTTACACAAAGTGTGTTTGAAAAGGTGGAGAAAGGAGAAAAATCCAGGACTGGACCCGGGCAGCCTTGAACCTGCAGCTATCCGATTAACGCTTGAATGCTTACAGGAGCCTGCCAGGTAGTCAGGATGTTTTCTCCTTGTCAATCTTACATTATACATTAGCTAAAACCACTGAAAACAAAACAATTTGTGGTAATTTGATTTTTAGTTCTTGAGTAGTTAAACTGTTAGTTACCACTCCAAACTGTCACGTGCACAATATTCAAATGCATGAAAAAGCAAAAAACAGCCTTTGGCTGATGCTACACGGTCGCGCCTACCTGGTGAACCAGCACTGTGACACCTGTGCACTACTCATGTGCTACAAGTCAGTGCAGGCAATTCCAGGATTCAGTGAGTAAAAAACCTATTTTTTTACAACTAGCTCTAACCTGAGACCTGAAGGGGTACAAATAGTGCTTGAAGTAAGCACTTTTGGTACATATTGCCGTGTGTGTGGCGTGTGCATGTGTATATACACACGTCATGAAGTGTGAAGGATAACCTAATACAGTGTATGTATCACCATATGCATCACTATACTGAACGACTATTAATTGTACCTTGAAATTTACATACACTTTGTAGATGCAATTCAAATACGTTTATACATGCTAATTAGAGTCCAAAAAATTTTAAACCATTGCAATAAAGTGCACAACTCTTTAAAATTATGTTTAAAGCTCTTTGATTTCTTTGTGGCTTCTGGTCTTGCAGCTCATCTCCTCCTGTGTTACTAAATAACATACACATACATTATTCTACACAGTGAACAATTTCTCACATTTCTCCTTCAAAACAGTCAACATTTCTGCCACTTTCTCATCACTTTTGTAGTCTTGGTCAACCCACACACTAATGGGAGCTTTGCACTTCACTGCCGACTGTAGTATCAGACGAGCTCCCTCCACAGTAATGGCATTGCCAAACAAGTCAACTCTGATTTTTCTCTGTATTGGTGGTAAGCTGGCAGCAAACTGTCTTGCTCCAACAAGAGTTATGCCACAATTCTTCAGGTCAAGCATTGTAAGCTTGCAATTACCAAGTACATTTGCAATGGCAGCAATGCCATCATCACCAATGAGTCTATTCTGACTGAATCCCAATGTTTTCAGTGTTTGGTTACCATTCAGTGCTTTACTGATACTGACACAGCCTAAAAAACACATAGTGGATTATAGGTGTGCTTAGAGTACTTTAGCAAGGGCACTTAAATGTGCTTAAATTTCCATAAAGTGTGGGGGTGCTGCTCTGTGACTTAAAATCAGATTTAATAGATCATGTCTGACAATCTGATGGAATGAAGAAAGCCAAAAGAGTTCAGAGTACATGAATGCTCTAAACAGAATAAATTATAGTGGTATATTACTCATGGTAGAGGTCTCTGTAACACATATGCACTACTTAGTACATACATGTATGGTACCTTTCACAGAAAATCCACAGTTCCATGCCCACAAGGTAGTCAAAGTTTTGTTAAGCTTGATTGCCTCTGATATTATGGACACGCCATCATCACCAATGGATAGAAAGCTTCTGCAAAGTGGAGTTTACCATCAGTGCCTTCCTGATGTGTTCAGCACCTATAGCAAGATAAAGTTACATATACAGAATCAAACATAGTGTTCCAGGTTTAGCACATAGTGCAAAAGAGTAAAACAAGTGCTCTGTGCAACAGTATGAAAGAAGAAAAATGCATGTAGCCCTACATTAAGTGCAATAAGAATATCCTACCTTTAACTGTTACTCCACACTCCCCAACCCAGAGTTCTGTCAATGTTTGGTTACACAGTAGTGCATCTGCTATTACTGATATTCCATCATCACCAACATTATTTTGTGACAGGTCAAGTGTCTTCAGCACACAATTAACTTTTAGAAATTCTCCAATGAAACAGGCTCCTACAAGAAGTACAATGTTTACCTCATGCATGTTAAGTTAATGTTGTGCTACTTCTAAAAACTAGGCACCCTAAAGCCTCAACAGTGTATATATCTGTGTACATATGCTATGTTATTATTTATAGGTAGGTTTTTATTTTATAATGCATTCAGAATTATCAAATTAACAAGTTATTGCAATTTCATATTTTGTGCAATTAGTAAATAATTCGCAATTCTCTAATTACGTTGCTTTGTACTGATAAGGAGGCATTATTTGCACAAACTGCTTTAAACAACATATTGCACATAGAAGTATCTTCTCACCTGTTTTATAGCTTGTCTTTAATGTTTTCCTCCATAAATTCTCTCAACAAGCTATCCAATATTTTCATTTGCATAAGGATGGACACACACCCCTTTCAACTCAAAGGGATAAACTATTCCTGGTAGTGTACGAGATTTGCACCATTGTTTTCAGTTGTTAAACGTCTGTAAAACCCAAAGGGAAGGTAGCTAGTTCACAAAGTCACACCCATACTTCAGACTGCCAAAAAAGAAACCACCTAGGAGTCAAAGTTCACCTGTGCAAAAGTTTAATACAGACTTCAGTTTGCTTTTTGCAAGCTGCTTTTACCATTTAACAGCTTTGTTCCCGCAGGTGTGTAGCTACAGACAAGCATATACTGTAGGCATACACACACTTTTTGGAAAACAGTTTCAGTAAACCAGGTGCATGCCCACAGCTGACTGTGGGCATCCGCCTGGTTTAAAAAATGAACACTATCTAGATCATTGGTATTTCACATAAATGAATGCCAGTTTCATTCATTGGTGATCAAGCTTCACAAGCATTTAGCCACAATAAGTATATGGCTTGAATCTCATATACGGTACCACTCAAATGTAACGTTGTACTCGCTCACACTGCTTGATTGCGAGTGATTAAAAGCTCACTAATTAAAGGGCGTGGCACCCATTTCCTTCGCGAGTATTCATCCTGTTTTGTATGGGATGAATACTCGAGAAGGAAAAAGGTGCCACACTCTTTAATTAGCAAGTTTTTTAATCACTTGTAATCGAGCGGCTCGAGCGAGTGCGACTTATGTTTGAGCAGTATCGTACAGCAGCTTTTAATGGTTGTGTCCAACTAATTTACCAGCTAACCATGCCGGTATATGTATATGAAGGGGTGAGTGGGTACATTTGAAAAATAAAGTGGGTGTATAGTGGGCATTAAATAGAATATTAGACATTCCCACAGCTCTATGCAAATTTGATTTGGGTGTGACTCGAAGCTTTAACTATGGTGTCTAAACAAGCAATCTCATTTTTACAAAATGATAAAACTCAAAATGTGGGTTACCCTTTTTTACATCATACAGTCTTATATAATATATCGAGAGCCGTGGATTTTGTTCGACAATGCACGCATGTATGCTAGATGTGCTACAATAATAATTACCATTTGTTGTTAGGCCAACTCCCCTGATGTGTAACTTAGTCAGTTTACAAAGGTGCTGGAGTCCTCTACACATTAGTGATATGGCATTGTCACCAAATTTGTTATCACCTATTTCTATTTCTGTCAGTGTCTTGCTACCTGTAGTGAGATGGCATATCATCATCACACGTACGCACTCACATATACACATGCACACACATGGCCGGAGTTTAATCAACAACCAATCAACACACACACACGCACACAAACACACTTGCTATATATGCTAGGATCTGCAAACCAAAAAATCTGTATCTTCAAATCAGCTTCCAAACTAATAATTGTCATGTGTAGGTATATAATCCCAAGTGACAACAAATTTTGTCCACCCTATGAAAAGAGGATTTTTTCCCCTTACTTTGGCCCCTTTTCTGTTACACCTTTCCAGCTTTAAGTCATTAAGTCTAAGTCCTTGAAATTAGGTTAGGTAATCCTAAGGCTGCAGCACATATTGCTGTAGACCTTCAGTGCTGGTCACTGTAAAGTGTTAATAATAAAAACAGCACAAAACACCTTCAATTTAATCAATTTTGAATCATTGTGTTGAGGCAAAATTCTCTCCCATATTTTCAGTGGTTATCCACTATGGAATAAAGGTAATCGGTGAGTTTTGGTAGTGACGTTGTAACACTTTACTGATAACGCAATTTATTGCACAAAATCAGCTTTCGTGTAATCAAATTTACAATGGCATGCAACATATTAATGTGGACTTAGTATGAATATAAATCACTCTGGGTATAGTAACACAATTGTTTTGTGGTTGTTGAAGTGTAATTGCACTACTTGAGAAATCATTTCAGCAGGCTGCTTAGTAAATACCTCTTTGTTACCTGAATTATTAAAACCTGGCGTGCGCCCACAGCCAGCCCACGAGCCTGGTTTACTGAAATTGTTTTTATAAAAGTATATGTATGTGTGTGTACCTATCTATGTTTGTTTGTATGCAACCACATGAGTAAAATCATTAAATGGTAAAAAGCAGCTTTTACATAAGAAATAAAAGCAAAATGACTTCCACACAGGTAAACTTTGTTCTGAGGTGGTTTCTTTTCGGCAGTCTGAAATACAGGTGTGGTGACTCTCCTTAGACTTTGTGAATTACCTTTCCTTTGGGCTTTACAGGCATTTAACAATTGAGAAACAGCAGTACTAGCCTCATAGACAACCAGGAATAGCCGATCCCTTTGAGTTGGGAAGGGGGTGTATCCCCTACATACGTGAACGAAAATGAAGAGCAGCTCTGAGGCTTTGTCGAAAGAATTTGTGGGAAAAAAACACAATAGTCAAACTATAAAACAGTTTAGAAGATACTTCTGTGGGAATATATGTTGTTAAAAATGGTTTGTTTAACAAGCACTTCCTTATCAGTGCATAGCAACATGATTGAAGAATTACTAAAATTTCTTGAATTATGAAATCTGAGAATTACAATAAATTAATTATGTATTATTACACGACCAAAAACCTATTGGTTAATTCCAGATGAGTTAGCTAGCTGCATGGCACCTGGTTTTTAGAAGTAGCACAACATCAAGTTGGTTTTTATAAAACCACAAAAACCGTAAGAGACAAAACAATAACAGCTTATGTGACCTATGTGTGAAATGTGTGAAAGCCATCTTTCAATTAATGTTAAACAGTATGTACCATTCAAAAGATCTCTTTTTACCCTACTCAGGCATCTAAAAAGTTTCACAGTAATGCACAGAACTCATGTGCTGCGAAGCGAAGGAACTCGGCTTGTCTCGGACTGTTTTTTCTTCGTCTCACGAAAACAAAAACCGAGCCATTATCTTGCTGCTATGTGTGATGATGTCACACTGTATACCAATCAACTCACCATCACATGAGAATTCGTTTAATCTTCATTCCAATGGCATACTGGCACTGAGACGAAATCTATGGCTGATTTTTCACAGGTATATAACCAGCACATGTGTTTTATACTTCTTGTGTGCATTCCAAGTGGTGTTGGTTTCTTTCGCTGCTGTTTTTGGCTTCACAAGATACGCCGTTCTAAATGCCTGGGCCCCTGAATAAAATGACAGTGGTTTCAGCTCTGTAGCCCCCAGATCGAAGCCGCTATGGATGAATTTCAATAGGCATGCGTTCAGAGCCACTTAAGTGGCTTTTGAGTAACAAAGGGTTAACAGAGGCCATTGGCAGTGATCCAACATGTATATTAAACTTTCACCGTATGGCAGGAAATTTTGATGGAAGGTAAACCAAACTTCATCAGCATCAACATATTAAAATACTGACGAAAATCAAGAAATCTAAACATGTACTTTTAGAGGTGCTTATGAAGTTTGACAAATGACAAATTTAACTGATTTGTCAACTTTTTCTTTCACCAAAATTTCTTGTTTAGCTTGAAAGAAAAAGTGTATTCTCCAAAAGTTTACTTTTGGCAAAATAGTTACATTTATGTGCAATGATCTTTTACCAAAGCTCCCACTATCCGTAAAGCATGTAGCTATGGAGGCATCATATAGTACAAGTACACAGAAAAATTTGGAAATTTCAACTAGAGTAGGGACCATAACACATCGATAAAAAGTACTGAAACAAGCTGGAGTAGTGCATGATATTAATTCACAGTAAAACTATAAGAAGTGTTACATCCCTACTGTGCTCAAGATACCATAATGGAAATGCAATAACACTTCTTATAGCTTTACTGTGAATTAATATCGTGCACTACTCCAGCTGGTTTCAGTACTTTTTATCGATGTGTTATGGTCCCTACTCTAGTTGAAATTTCCAAATTTTTCTGTGTACTTGTATGTTAACTTTTTTTGTAAATAATAATTATGACTGGTGAACCCATGCATACTGTATCTGAAATGGCGCCGCGCACCCCAATTATCGTCTGAAAAGTGAAGTATCTATTACGCTACGTTGTCAGCTATGTTCAACCCGTTACGCAGCATTTTAAATCAAGAACTGTTCGAAAAGCACCTCTGTAATCCACGCATACTGAAAGAAATGTTGCCGCGCACCCCAGTTATATCAATTATCATCTGAAAAGTGAAGTATCCTTTACACTTCGTTGTCAGCTTTGTTCAACCCATTACACAGCATTTCGAATCAAAAACTGTTCGAAAAGCACCACTGCAATCCACGCATACCGAAAGAAAGAAATGGTGCCATGCACCCTAGTTATATCAATTATCGTCTGAAAAGTGAAGTATCTATTACGCTTCATTGTCGGCTATGTTCAACCCATTACACAGCAGTATGAAATCAAGAACTGTTTGAAAGCATCTCTGATATCAAAATAGCCACTATGACAAATACGGACGATTTCCGTTACAAAGGGAAGCCACGTGCTATCGCCAAATCGACACTTTTCGCTGTCAGCAAAGATGAATGGGACACAAGGGAGGACACTGGTAAGTCCACGAAGAATGCATTGTACGTACTGCGGTATGCCAAAAGGCACCTGTCGGGCCGAAGCGACGTTGAACAATGAAAAAATCAAGCCCGTAGCCTTAGCCGTTATCGAGTTACGCTTGTCTGAAGGAATCAGTCAGTCAGTTACTTACTTACTTACTCACTCACTCAGTAGAAAATTCCGTTAAATAAAATATTTTTAAAATTCCATAGCAACTTGTTGAAAGCATTTCGGGTTGATCTGAAAGCTTGTTTGGGCTTAGTTTCACCTACCCAATACTGCCTGATCGTCATTAGGGGAAATTGAGGCTGTTTTTTGGGTGACACTATTTCGTGAGCCACGCCTACTACTTTGTGGTCCCTACTATACACTACTATTGTAGTGTATGATATCAAGTAAAAAAAGAGCAGTGTCTTAGAAGAAGTTTTAGTCACAAAACTGCATAGGTTACTACTCTCACTTAGGAAGATCAAAATACTCTAATAGAGCAGTCAGATATTCTGATAGTACAGTCAGACGGTGATTTCTCATAGTTTAACATCACCAAAATCATACATCAACAAACACCAAATGATCAGTTTACTGTACTCAGCATGCTTAAATCCACCCCATTATGCTGTGATCCCACAAAATTTTGATTGCGCTAGGCTGGTTTCGCACAATAAAAATTGTGTTATCAATTACTGTCTGCAACCAAACCTTTGTTGGAAGTTTACACTTACTTTAGGCAACCATTTTCATACTTCAGCAACACACTTAAACTTGCGAGGCTAAAATCTTTGTTGGAACTTGGAAGAATTTTTGCTAAGTGGTCTCACCCAGATGGTCAACTGAACAAACTTCCCTATTCTGTACACAGGTACTTGTGATCATTGTGGTAAACGTTGCAGTATTTCTTGTACTCAACATTGCTATTCTCACTGATCAGTGACATGTGCAATATCACTACCAAAAACTCACCAATTATATCTAACTACCTATACTCTATTGTAAGAGTGGAAACCTCTCAAAGATTGGAAGAGAGTATAGGCCCAAAAGAGTTAGGTTGCAGTTGAAAGCTGATTAAATTGAAGGTATTTTCACTAAAAAGGATGGACAAAATTTGCTGCCACTCTATTGAGTATAGAATCTCTGCCAGCAGGGGGTTACAGCCCCCCAGAGGCTATAACTTTCATGATATCTCAAAGTTCACCAGAATTAATTTATAGGCACAATCTAAACTAAAATACCAACTGTTTAGTCAAAAGTATTTAATTTCAGTCCCTTTTTTAGCTGGTAAATAAAACATACAACATTTAAAGCAATACAAAACAGGTTTTAGACACTGGAGAACACTTAGTACAGTGGTAAAACACCAACTTTCAAAGTAAGAGGTTAGTGGTTCGATTCCCACTGGAAGTAAAAATTTTTTTCATTCAGTTGCAGACTACATTTATGAGTGAACACTATGGGACCACATATATCTATGCACACAAAAGATAACATACAGTAACACAGTGCACCATTTCAATTATTGGGTATAAGCTAAGTATTAGGGGACTCACTTGCCATCACAATCTTCATCACATGTTCCATTCCAACAGCAGTAAGATCATTTTTCCAGAGGTACAATAGTTGAAGTAAACCGTTGTCTTGCCTATATCTGCACAACTCATAATATATCACTACCATTAACACTTTGTAATACTCACCTGGGCCTCCCATTATTAGTATCAGCCGAGGACAAGGTTTGTCATGATGGTGAAAAATGTCCCTCAGCTCACCAAGTAGCTCCTTGCGCATCTGCACCTTGTCCACTGCTTTTTTCAGTGTGAATCTCGTAAGATCTTCATCATTTAGGGTGACATGGTCATTGGACACAAGTGCCAACCTCGCATAATTTGTGACAAGCTGTTTTGGTTCATTATCACTTGACACTTGGGGTGAGAAACTCTGCTCGCAAATTATCTGCAGAACAATACACTTGTGTCTCATGACTTGCAATTGGCTTGCCACTACCTAAAGATGAACTTCACTTTTGTCCTATACACCAAAACTCACTTTTCTGTAATGATGCGGACATTTACTCGCGTTTCTCAGATCCTCAATTCTTGTAAATCGAGTTAATATGGATTGTTTCTAGTACCCTCGCTTGTATTTTGTACAGGCACTACTGACCTTGTGCATGCACTCCAGTACTCGACTCAACCAACGAATCTATGACTCAGTAGATCATGATTCCAGTAGGCAACCGCCGGAAACTGAGATCACGTCGTCACCAACTGGGTCACCAAGAAAGTTGTCTTATTAGTCAGTACAGAAAGTAGCAAAGAATCGTTGCATGTACCATGCACTTAGAGGCTAACACTCCCGGTAGTCGCGTCCCAGTCACCAGCGCGTGGGCGGCACTCCCAGGTGGCGTTCATTGATTAGAACATAGCATAAATGAACGTGGCGATTTTAATAAGCATTCCAGCACAATGGGACTTTTTATGTGCTCAATAGATAGAATATTGATTGCTGATCTCAGAAATATGTACTTCGCATGGGTTGGAATCAGCCACTCCAAGAAAATTCCTTGTTTCCCATTTCATTGACCTCAAAACTACATGTGGGCCGGCAGGCAGTTCATTATCCATTATAGATAGCTATTTCCACTAATTTTTGAAATCATAACTAACTTACAGGTAAGAATACAGCAGAAATATTTAAATCAAGAACCTAAACAGTGAAAAGCTAGCCACTGGCTATAAATGGGCTTTCTAAATGAATGACCATGTGGGAAGAGAATCTGCATGAGGGCAGGAAATGGGAAACAATGAATTTTCTTAGAGTGGCCTTAATTTGGCATGCACTAGCTAGCTGGGCACTGAGTGCTTTAAAACTGAGCTAGCTAACTGATTTTATATGGCAACAGTTTAAGGACAATTCTATCTAGTAGCTAACCTGAAATGTCTCAAGTTGAACTGCAGTTGCTTCTAGCTGCAAGTTTGTACATGTAATGGTGAGTATAATAGTTCTGAGGGTTTTTTATATCTGCTAACATGCAATTAGAATCCTATTCTGCTGCAACTAAGAAGTCAGAGGAGTTTGCCAAGAAGACAAAGTTTAGCTGGCATCTCCACATAATATAAGCCCACTTATATGTGGCACCATGCAGATTTATAAACACTGCTAAAGATTTATTAAATACTGCTACTGATTTAACTACTGCACCATGATATAATCCTCCACCACATATATAAACACTATACCAGATACTGAAATCCTGCTACATGCAGGTACTGCACATGCAGGATATATAAAAATAATGAATCAAGTCACTTTTTAATGTACATAGGTCCAATAGGCATCACACAGGGCCGTAGCCAGACTTTTATCTGGGTAGGTTCTTTTTAAAAAAAAGTGGACCTTTTTATATGACATGATTCAGATTATATTATGGTGTGTGCACCCAGCATGCTGAAACTAGGGGGGTCTGGGGGCATGCCCCCCCCCCCCCCCCCAGGAAATCACTTTTTTTTTTAGGTAAGCTGAAGACCAGCTGTATGGATGATATCTGGAAAAAGATCTCTACTGCTGACATATAACTATCATATGCAGATGTTGGCCAAAATAATTGAAGTCTGAATTTTAGTATTTTACTGACTTATTAAACAAGACTTTTGGGTAACTCTCTGTTGAATATGGGCAATTTAAACTAAACGTATTAAGAAAAAAGTATATAAATTGCATGCCACAGAAACTTTAAAATACCTGAACTAATTTTATTTACTAATATTATTATGATTATCATATAATTACAGGTCACTGTTAATATAACTGCATGTAAGGATTTAGTGACCGGCCGCAAACTAGATTAATGCACATAGGTATGTAGCTACTAGTATATTATTGCATGCAAACTTTTAGCAGATCAGTAAACAAGCTAGCAAAAGATAATGATTAACTGAAATTTTTCTAGCAAGCTTTCGGTTTCAATTATTTGCAAGAAAGAACCCTGTTCTGTTGTTTGGACAGACGTACTACAGCTCCTTTAGTTTCTCATTCCTTAGATCTGTCTTCACTGACAAAACATACAATTGACATGAATTTCAGTTGCTGGAAAAATCTGACAACAGTGTGAACCAGATAGTTCAAATGAGAATTTGTGACTTGTGCAATCATTTTTAAATTTATTCTTCTGCTGCTTGTGTGTTTGTACTACAAAAACTCACATGCTATTCTGTGATGAACTTATAGGTGCAGGGGAACAGCCTATGGATTGTCTACCAAATTTCTGACAGAAGCATACTATCATAATATGCCTTCATATATATGACCTTCTAAATGTTAATTACTCAAACAGTTTGGTGGAACCCCTAAAAAGTACACACCCTGAATAGTGACTTAAATTGCTAAACAGGATACTCAAGCACACAGCCAAGAGCACTGCTGGTCTGGACTACATCAACTAACTGTAAAGTTTCAGTTTACTGTGTAGTCTTACGGTCACCAGATAAAATCTCAAATACTTTGATAAAGTATCCTTATCAGGTGTCGTAATTTTAGAACCTTAAATGTATGTACCCTAGCACATATGAGACCATATGAAACTGCTACAACTATATGTACTTGTTCATAAACTGAACAATTAATAGCTGAAACCTAAAGTGCATAACTCATAAATATCAGTGTTTCATGGCTTCAGTTCTTGTAGCTACTCTCCTCCTGTATTACAATATACATTAGTATACATAATGAACAAATTCTCTCACGTTTCCCCTCCAAAACACTCAACATCTCAGCCACTTTTTGATCATCTTTGTAGTCATCACCAACCCATACACCGATGGCAGCTTTGTTCTCTACTGCTGACTGTAGTATCAGACGAGCTCCCTCCACAGTGATGTCATTGCCATCCAAGAAAACTCCAAATTTTCTCTTGATTGTTTGTAAGCTGGTAGCAAGAAATTTTGCTCCAGTGAGGGTTATACTGCAATCCTGCAGATCAACTGCAGCAAGTTTGCAGTTACCAAGCACCCCAGCAATGGCAGCAAGGCCGTCATCACCGATGAGGCTATTGTTACTGAATCCCAGCGTTTCCAGTGTTTGATTAACTTTCAACGCTTCACTCATACTAACACAACCTAAAAATAATGTAGTGTATTATTAGGTGTGTGCGTGTCTATGTTTGTATTCAGAGAGTTTTTGCTAGGGTGCTAAGGTATACATGGGCACCATTTTGAAATAAAGCACAGTTGTCATTGCACTTAAAAAGCAGACAGTACAGCCAACTAAAGCTTTATTTGGTCTACGGTAAAATCAAATTACACAGATACTTGCTGACAGTCTAATGACTGAAAACCAATGGTTAAAGTCCACAAGATAAATGCTCTGAACAGAAAATGCTTTAATAGTTAAAGCCTGAGTTGTACAAAAGATAATCACTCATGGTAATATAAGTTTTGTGATAATATACATGCACTACGTGCACGTATGGTACCTTTCACAGAAAATCCACAGTTCCATGCCCACAAGATAGTCAAAGTTTTATTATGCTTGATTGCTTCTGATATTTATGGACATGCCATCATCACCAATCTTATTGTAGTGAATAGAAAGCTTCTGCAAAGTGGTGTTCACCATCAGTGCCCTCTTGATGTGGTCAACACCTATAGCAAGATATCTGTTGCATACCATATATATAGTTAAAAACTTTGGCGTAAAAAAAACTTTGGCGAATTTGGTGATCACCAAAGTTTTATCTTCCAAAGACTTTTAGCAATCACATGAGCAGATTATGTTGAAAGGATGGGTATCAAAGTATCGTGACAGGTATCATGGGTATTTCCAAGCGTTCCCTTTGATTGTTGCGAGGTTCATTGTCCCACAAAAAATCTAAACATTACTCTCGACATTACAAGAACCAGTGAACAATGTTTACACTTGTACAGTAGCTACCACTCCAATGCAACATTGCTACGCACAAGTACAAGCAATTAAATTACTTGCTAACATGTGGCAGTCGTTTCCATTGTGAGCTCGTCATCCCTCAATGCAAGAGAAAAAGACTTGCGATCAAAACAGCTACCATGCCCCTTAATTGGCAAGTTGTTTAATCACTTGTGTGTAGCGATGTTGCATTCGAGCAGTACAGTACGTGGTAGCTACGTTCTATCATAGATCATAAAAAAATTTCAGGTGAAGCCCCATTTGCCAAAGTTTTTAGCAATAGTGGGTTTTTGCTAGGGCTCAAACAAATAGTCGAATATTCGGATTAATATTCGTTTGCATTATATTCAAACAATAAATTCTGCAGTGACTATTTGCACATGATCATTATAGAGTGGCACGTGAGTAGCTGTCAGCGGAAGACGATGCCAACGAAAGGAAAGGACAGTGGTGGTAAATCAAAGAGTAGAAATAGTGTAGCATTAGGCAGCCACTAATTGGTAGATGAACCATTGTCGTGGTGAATCGCCATAGGCACAAGATGTCATACGGATTTACCGTATAGCCTAAATATTTCGAGGGGCAAATTTTTCAAGGTTGCTAAAAGTCTTTTTTTTTTGCAGATTTGTAAACACTCCCAAAATATATTAGAATATATGGAGGTCTAAATATTTCAAGGATAAAGTTTTTGCTGGTAAACCTCAAAACCATGAAATCAGCAAAAAGTTCCCCCTCGAAATAATTAGGCTATACTTTGTTATAAACACTTTCTATCACAACTGATATCTATGATTTTTTCTCCATAATTTATTCATGGAAGCCACAAACCAGTTTGTGGTTATTTATAGGCTTCTTTGCCTTAATTACTGGATTGCATTCATACCAATGAAATCTTATACTGAAGATTCGAATACTTGAATAAAAGCAAAGTAAATATTTGAATAAATTGCACTCATATACACCCTGACTCCGAAGTTTTGCTGTAAATTCCAAGGCAAACACCAAAGTGAGCTATGAGACATATACACCATGTCTCTACACTAACCTGCACTACACAACATACTCACACAAAAACTTAATAAAGCAACTTACACTTAATTCATCATAGTTTAACACAGTAGACACACTGGTAGCCTTCCCCTCATGAGTCAGCTCGTTCAAAATGATAGTGACATTCGATTGTGAGACTTAGTAATCTTTGTATATCCCCAGGAATTTTCCACTCATATCAACAAACGTAGGAGCAACATTACCTGCTGCCACCCATCATCAAAGTCTAGAGGTATGCCTATAAAATGGTTGAACTGGGGTGATTGATCACCCAGCTATAAGCCTGAGCCGGCTTTGGTGATTGATCATACTGGCGCCCATTTTTAGCCTGCTAATAGGCATGACATGCGCCATGTGCCTCAAACCACAGGTGAGTTAACATATATATTCACCTGTTCCCAGGTAGGCAAATATATACTCACCTGTGGTTTGAGGGCTTTATGCCAAAATATACACCTGGTGGGGCGTTTGAAGTTTCAAGTGATCATAATATATATCAGTTATATACTACAGCATGGCTTGTTTGGTCTTGTGTGGCATATCAAAATTTAATACCTTTCACTGTTACTCCGCAGTCCCCAACCCAGAGTTCTGTCAACGTTTGGTTACACAGTAGTGCATCTGCTATCGCCAATATTCCGTCATCACCAACATTATTTTGCGACAGATCAAGTGTCTCCAGCACACAATAAGTTTTCAGAAATTCACCAATGAAATATGCTCCTACAAGAAAATGAACAAGTTACACTCTCTAGCTCTACTGGATCAATACATTCACTAGTAGCTATACAAGCATCCACAAAAGCTCACCTACAGACAAAAGTTTTTATACTACCCTTATACATTTAAGTAAACAGTGCTGTTCCTTTAGATACTAAATATTCACAATTTGACAAATTGTGAATATTAAATCTGTATGACCAGCATGTATGTTAATAAAATGTTAGTCTCATGTGGCCAGACAACTTTTTATCTGTCTACTAACAAATATTCTACCTTTAAAAAGCCCTTTTAACATGTGCACCATGTGTAGGGTAGAGAAACTGCCTTTATTGTTGCATACTGCGAGCCATTGGTAGTGCTGAAGAGGATGGTGGCATAACATAAATCATAAGATATTTCATTTATCAGCGGTTTATAAAGTAAGTCACTTTTGTTGAGGGTTATAATCACAGTCATGACACCATCCTACCCTGACTTTGAGTGGTGCATGAAACTTATGAAGTAAGAATGATGTTGATTGTTTGTGGGCAGTGACTTGTTGGAATCCAGTAATGATTCCAATGCAGCTAGGTTGGGGGTGTCAAATACAAATTGCGTATGCTGGCCAGTCCATACTCTTTTTCAGAGTAGGCGCTTATAATTTATGTGATAAGCACCAAAGCAGAAAAAGATGGTAGATTATTACACTATTACCTTTCTTTGTTAGGCAAACTTGCCTGATATTCAACGTAGCCAGTTTACAAAGGTGCTGGAGTCCTTTACACATTACTGGCATGACATCATCACCAAATCTGTTATCACCACCTATCATTATTTCTGTCAAAGTTGCGTTACCTGTAGTACAATGACAGATTACATACTTGCCATCACACACACACACGCGCGCACAAAATGATAATACACTTCAAATTTTAGGTATGTGTTGAGTATACAATAAGGGTACTCACTTGCCTTCACAATCTTCATTATATATTCCATTCCATTGGCAGTGAGATCATTTCGCCAGAGGTGCAATAGTTGAATTGAACTACCAGCATCCTCTTTGGGATAAACTGTGGTCAGCATTTTGACTCCCTTGTCACCCATGAAGCACATACCCAAACGCAGCTGATCCACAGGATAACACAAAAGGACATGAGAGATGCACAAACAGTCATAAGGTTGTAAATTTTGGAAGCCTAAACTAAGTGAGAAAGGTAATGCTGATTGAGGCATATTACAATGTTGGCTTTCATAGAGACAATGAATTGCAGTCAAGATGCATCTTTCACACTGACGTCCAGTTAGCAATGAAAACACAAGCTGGAACAGATCAGAGGATTTCAGCCCAGTTAGGCCACACAGGTAAGCAAAAACAGTCGGAAAGTAGTGGAAATATTCACTCATCAAATGATATTGTTCTTGTTCTGATAGCGTTGAAACATACAGTGCGCACAACAAGTCCTGAATAGCCACATGAGCAAAACTGTACGTGACCTGGTCACAAGTAATTAACAGGCCATATCCATCGAACTGAGCAGGATTGTTTATACCACTCTGAACAAGGTCTTCCACAGTGAAAATGACCTTGGGAACAATTGTTACATTTTTCTTATCCTTATTTTTGTTATCCACTTTGACCTTGTTCTGCCAGTCAAAGAAGCCACGGTAAGCCATCTTACTCAGCAACAGCACAGGTCCAACTGCTTCCTCAGGGATGTCCACCAATACATTTCGCAATACTTCTTCACCATTTCTAGATGACATTGCTGTAGGCACAGCCAAATCCTTTGTCGCAACCCTCTTGTTTACCAACATCTCAATCACCTGCAAATATAGCTTTGTCAGAAACTCTGGTAGTTTTCCGTGACTATACTGAAATAGATCCACAATCATCTCTAAGGTCTTAGGAACATAACAGATAGTACACAGGGCGGCATGTTTTTCGAACTGTTGCATAAATTCATCAACCAAGTTGGCATCATTGGAAAAAGGCCTCTGTACGAACTCTTGAATTTCTTTTTCACTAAATCCTACCAGTTCTATCTTCCTGTCTGCTTCCAGGGTCAGACATGCATGTGGTCTTGATGTGATCAGAACTGTAGCCTCTGGAAATGTGCCACCATCCTTCACATGGTGTGTCAAAAATGGATCTTTATCTAGACACGCAGCTGGTATTTCATCCCATCCATCCAGTATAATCAGAGACCTAGCACCTGCTGACTTCTTCATTTTCTCATATGTCTCTTCTCCGATATGCTCCATCACTGCTTCTTCAAGTGACTTGTTCTGGACTGATCTTGATGGTATCAGGATCACAAGATCAAAGTCATCATCTAAAAACCCATCTCTCTTAGCCCACTTCATGCATATCTCATTGACAAGAGTTGTCTTGCCTATACCTGCACAACTCATAATAATATCACTACCATTAACACTTTGTAATACTCACCTGGGCCTCCCATTATTAGTATCAGCCGAGGACAAGGTTTGTCATGATGGTGAAATATGTCCCTCAGCTCACCAAGTAGCTCCTTACTCATCTGCACCTCGTCCACCGCTTTTTTCAGTGTGAACCTCGTGATCTCATTAAGATCTTCATCATTTAGGGTGACATGATCATTGGACACAAGTGCCAACCTTGCATAATCTGTGACAAGTTGTTTTGGTTCATTATCACTTGGGGTGAGAAACTTTGCTCGCAAATTATCTGCAGAACAATACACCTGACCGATTGGAGTCTTTGCCGCCGGGGCAGTACCTAAATGGAGATCTTTAATTTTCTTCTATACTACTGTATAGCTTTTACTCACTTTTTTGTGATGGTACTGACATCACAAACTGACGCTCGCAAACTGATCACACTCGTTTCAATTTCAGAAGTCAGATCCTCTTTCCGGCCCCTCGTCTTTCCCGCACCGTGACCTTATCTTAGTACTTATCCCACCGGCTTAACTTACACGATTTGTCTCTAGGCCCTCTGGCTCTGGCTAGTATAAAGCACTACGTACAGGCATTCAACAAGGGGGTGACACACAGGCACTCACTGTAGGTAGATCTGCGACCGCGGTCAAAGTCTAAGTCAAAGGTCAAGGCCACCAAAATCGTGCCAATTCAACGGTCAAGGGTAAAAGCTTCCAACCCACAATCGAAAAGTGCTGAAATATCGTCGCTAAGTCACCGGTCAAAGGTCGAAAAAGGCTCTTAGTCACAGGTCAAAGCGAAATTTCGGCCGGTCAAGACTTTGACCGCGGTCGCAGATCTACCTACAGCGCGTACCTACGTGACACCCCCTTGTTCAATCTGTGTACGCCCTCCCCGTTGCTCATATATCTCCGTAACCCTCCGTAAAACTAAAAGTTACATACCTACGGTGTATCATAGAGTCGAGATGCGGTTTATTTTTATTTGTTTTTTTGTTGTTTTTTGCAACATACTGAATTGAGGTACAGGTTACAGAAAACTTAGTGCTAGTGTTAACCCATAACCCTTGTCGCCCTCTGTGGCTATATGATTTGTGCCGCCATAGGATGGTGGAGGTATCAGTGTCACAAACCAATCAGTATGGCAACTTTAGACCTGCTCAGAAATACAGAGATCCAATTTTGGAAACTAATAGACAGTTCAGAAATTACCAAAAGTGGCAATTTCTGGCAACCAAAAGTAGCCTTTTTAGGCAACTTTTGATGGCTCAAAAAGTTTGGGCAGTGGAGGAAAGATGCCAATTCTGGCAAATTTCTAGTTGCCCATAATTGCCATCTTTGGCATTTATGAGTTTCCAAAACTGGAAGTTTCCAAAATTGGCAACTATTGTTTTGCTTTGAGCAACCACAACAAATGGTGCTCCAAAGCTACCAAATCTGGTAGTAATTACTTATAAAGGATGATAAACTCATTGATAGTGGGATTTAGTTTGCCAAAAGTTATCAGAAGTGGCAACTTTTTAATGCTGAGAAATAAGTGAGCAGTTCAAAAGTTGCCAAACTTGGCAACTTTGGTTGCCAGAAATTACCATTTTTGGCAACTTAGCTATTTCTGGCCACTAAACATATCACTTATATGCAATGCAAAGATGGAAGGTTTTGCGACCAAATTAACTACACAGAATTATCATAGCTATTAGACACTTTTCAAGCTGCACAAAGGTTGCCCAAACTGAAACTGTTCTAAAATTGAAACTGTCTGTGTTGCTTTGAACAACAACTAGATGTGCTTAAGTGTTATCCCACTTTAATTATAATATGCAATAAATAGTAAATGCAAGTTAATCAGTTTCTACAATGTAGAAGAATTGAAGTTAAGATTGTCCATATCACATCTGCTTCTTAATGACCCTTTTACACCTATGCTTGGCCAAGGGTGTAAATTCCTTACATCGTCGGTTGTTGTTTTCCGCTTCTTCTTATACAATTTCATCATCCTCTTCATTGTCTGATGACATAGGAGATATGGAGGCCTCTTTGTGTTCTCTTCTCTCTCACTCTTCTTCAGCTTCCTCCTCATCACGACTTGGCACTTCCACAGAATTGCCGTTGGAACTACCAACTCGATTGCCATTGCCATCGAGTTGTACTTTTATATAATAAAAATTCACTAATTTTTTGTTATTCTTCTTTTCGCCACACTTTAGAAAAATCACTATAACTCACATATGCTTTACTTAATTTTCTTCAAATTTGGAGGGCAGTTGAAACTGATTGCCCGAAGAGATATAATATTTGCAACCTAGCTGCGTAGGTGAATAGACTATTTACGTGGTATAATAAGCATCTGCTTAAAGCATCAACTTCTTATTTGAAGTGATTTTAGTCACTCTGAAGACACTTTTTGGTTTGATTCTACCTAACCAATACTGCCAAGGGAATGTGAAGCTGGTTTCTGGTCATATTATTTTTTTGTGTGCACCTTTTTATGATTTCTAATATACAGTCCTACTGTATTGTATGATGTACTTTCAATAAAATTACATAACAATTGCAGAAATTACCCAAAATGGAAATTGTGAGTACCTCAAAAGTTGCCAAAAGTGGCAACTTTTTGTTGTCAGATGCATCTGGCAATTATATAAATTGCCAATTTTGGCACTTTTGGGTATCAAAAATTGCCATTTTTGGCAAACTAAATCCCACAATTGATTAGTTCATCATCCTTTATAAAAGAAGTAGTACACTTATTGCCAAAATCGGT